>NC_053023.1:263467530-263487949 GCF_003073215.2 Triticum urartu
TCATCAGGCTGGCTCGCGAGGAGGCGGAGAAATCAAGGCAGGGTACCTCACGAGGTGCCCGTGACGCAAGCCATGACGACCAAAGGCGCCAGGCGGGCGCCAGCCCGCGCAGCGTCCTCCTTTCCTCTTTGGTGCAAAGGGAGCAAGCGCAGCCGCGGAGTACCGAGGCATCAGGCAAAGGTTGCCATTTCGGTGCAACAAGACCAAGATCAGGAGGACTGCAAGACGGAGGTCATTGTGGAGCCCAAGACGGCGTCACCACCAGAGCTTTGTGCAGGCGAAGACTACTTTTGTCAGGATAGCTGGTACTAGTTGTCCCCCTTCAAATTAGCATGCCATTGTTGGCTCCCTTCCCGCTCGATATTTGGGAAGAGGACCAGGGCCTCTATAAATAGGACCAACCACCCACAGAAAGGGGAAAAAAGAGAGAAGAACGAAGGACGGAGGACGAAGGGGGGGAAAGAGGAAAAGGACGAGAAAGGGAAAGAAAGAGAGAGAGAAGGGTGACTGAACTCCTCCCAGCAGTTCATCGCCCCAGCCAAGAACAGACCCTCACGAGGCTGTTCTTCCTTGTATTGTTCATCATCATCAGCCCAAGAGGCAATCCACCACCACACTGGAGTAGGGTATACACACCACAACGGTGGCCCGAACCAGTATAAATCCTGTGTCATTCGTGTTGTTCTTTCCATTGCTTAGATCTTAGCGAGGTGGCGGGGAGCAGGTAGGTAGGAGGCGAAATCTCCGCGCGCACCCCAGTGTTCGAACCTCAAGGGTCTGCCGGAACCCGAAATCCTCGTTGTCGTTGTCGTTGTCCTTGTGGTTGTTGTTGTTGTTGTTGTGGTTGTCGTGGTTGTTGTTGTTGTTGTTGTTGTTGTTGTCGTGGTTGTTGTCCGTTGTTGTTGTTGTTGTTGTTGTTGTTGTTGTTGTTGTTGTTGTTGTTGTTGTTGTTGTTGTTGTTGTCGTTGTCGTTGTCACGACGCTGCACATAAACAAGGGAGGAGCATGCTCTGATTTTTTTTTCTTTTTTTCACTTTTTTTCTCTTTTTTTGCTCCTCAACAATTTTTTCGAAAAAGTCTACAAATGGTCTAAGAATCGCCTAGCCAGAATTTTCCAGACTTAGTTTTTTTTAGTTTGGAACTATTTTTCTACTGCGGGTAGCACGGAATCTCGGGAGTCCTACTCTGTCACGACTCGAAGTATCGCGTGATCTGGAACTCGAAAGCAATGCAAAAAAATACTAGACTCGGACTGGTGGCGGCGATGAATCTGGTGGAACTCGGACTGGTGGCGTATATATGTAGGGCGGTGGAACACAGACTGGTGGCGAATCTGTGATGGAGGTGGAATCGGATTATCGTGATGGCGGTGGATATGTGGTATATGGAAGCAGCAATGACGATGGTGGTATATGGCAGCGGTGATGACGATGGTGGTATATGGAAGCGGTGACGATGATGATGCGGCGGCGGTGTGACTACTTGTGAACAGAACTCGAAACTCTAAAGGACTAGACACTAAGACCAACAACTAGACATGACAATGCAACCATAAATTCAGAAATGCAAAACCCTAAAAAGATTATGCAAAGGCTCAGATTGGTTCGGATATGATGAACCAACCCTAATTTTTTTGTGGCTTTTTCGTGGACTATAGGTATGAAGAACAAACTCGATCTAAACTACGAAAAACTGTAAAATCTCACCGAGCAACCTGGAAATCTGATACCACTTGATAGAGACAAAGGTGTCCCGTATTTTGATGAGATGGTGGCTATCGTTTTGGAGGAAGTCGACTTTGACGATCCGACTATGAACGTGCGAGGACGTCGTGCCTTAGCAATCGCTAAACCAACTCCGAGAGGTTATTGACCACGCCGGAGCATGATCAACCAGACCACGAAGGTCTGTTTCCTGCAGGCAAATGAAGAACAAGCAAGAAACTAAGGTTGGAATCTGGATATTGCGAATATAAGAGGAAAGCTTTATTGATCAAGGTGGGGTTCTGTGACGCCTTTGTCTGGTCGTTGAACACAAATGAAGTACGTGAACTTTAATCTAAACAAAACCCAAAGTCTAAACGATGCCCTAAGGGATGTATATATGGAGGAAGAGGGGGGATTTCGTGGCCCTTGGAGGAGGGGTCCGAAACAAACCCTAACTCTTGTTTGCCCACACATACGGACTGTAAAACAGCCTATACTTAAGTATTTCGAAAATACATGGGCCTGGCCCAATAATAAGGTGACGTAGCACCTAGAATACCCTCTTAACGAAATTTATGAAGTGGCATCTTGTATATTTCGTCCAAGGCTTCATGCACTCCTTATGGTGGCTTCAAAGTCCTGAAATCATCACTTGTAACTCTGTTCTTGATCCCCTTGTGCATGCCATCATCTCCATGCTTGGTCTTGCTCCAGTGTTCATCCCTCTTATCCATGCCAGGCCCTTCATTTGTAAGCAAAACAAATGTATCCAATTTAGGCAGCATCAAATTCTCATGAACATTAGAATCATTACCAAGAAAAGAAAGTACCTGATAATTTAATTGGCATGCGCGAGCTCTAGTAATTGGTCCAGTATGTATATCAGCAGGGGTTGTGGGTGTAACAATGGTATTGATGTCCTCATCAACTTGTTTTGCTTTACTAGCATGCTTAAACCTGCACACTGGAGCTATCTTTTGGAGATTATTTTGTCTGCCATGTGCAATTTTGATTGATGTTTAGCCTGTTGTGCTTAACATGCTTCTTGATGTACCTACACATGAAAATTTTGGGAACGACTGATGTTTTCCATCGAGGTTAGTTTCATCTCATGGCTTATATCTGCTCACTGTTCAGGATATCGGTAGCTGGTACCATATATGCCGGTGGCTGATAAGGGACTAATCGGTGAATTGGACTTTTAACTGAATATATCTGCAACCTAATTTTCCTTAGGTTAACTAGGCCCATATGTAATATTTCTGGGGCTACATAGCAACAGGCACTGTACTTAATGTCTAAATATGCAATCCTAGGCTACATAGCAACAAGGAAGAGTGTTACATTAATGTTCTAATGATGTCTAGATATACATAGAAGAGCAGCAGCCGCAACAGCAACAACACAACCATGTTTGGATACTCAACTTAGCTAGAGGTTAGAGTTAGTTTCTAGCTCATTACTAACCCTGAACTAACTCCATCCAAAGAGTTGTTTGGATGGCAGGGTTAGATTGACAATAAATGCACTAGGAGAACTAGCTCCAATTAGCACCTATTGGGTTGGATACTAGTTTTCTTTGGGTGGGTTATAGATGCAACTAGCTCAAACTAGCCCTCATGTTTAGATATAATTTAGGGCTATTTGAGCCCGAACTAGCTCAAACTAAATGTAACCCATGGATACAGCAGCAGATAATTTGTAAGAATGAACTAAACTCCTTCCGGCCCATAATACAAGATGTTAATTCATCTAATATGTGAGTATATTGGATGTTATAAGATACTCCCTCCGTTCCTAAATATTTGTCTTTTTAGAGATTTCAAATGGACTACCACATACAAATGTATATAGACATATTATAAAAGAGTGTTGTACTACATCATTGTGCAATTGTTGTTTAGCTTCTAATATTAACTTGGTGCTTTCAGGTACATATGTCATTGGTAAAGATCCGCGTTTCGACCCTTTCTGCACATGGGGCAATGAGATATCGATGAACCAGCATCAAGTGAGGATGCTGATGAAGATTGTTAGTAAAATGTGTCGTGGTTTCGTCACGACAAATGTCCTTGTGAAAGGACTTAGTTGTGGAGCCATCGCTACGGGTTAGCTTAAAGGGGTTAAATCGGACAAGGGACGCGAGAGTTTTATACTAGTTCGGCCCCTTCGATGAAGGTAAAAGCCTGCGTCTAGTTGTGATGGAATTGCAGGGGTTTCGATGACCAGGGAGCGAATCCGCTTTGCCTGGCTCTCAAGTTGTTGTGTGTTGTGTTGTCCCTAAACCGCCGCCGGGTCGTCCCTTTATATACATAGGTTGACGCCCGCCGATTTACAGAGTCCTGAGGCCGGATCTTAAACGTGTCCGGCTCGGTCTCTATTCCTTCTAACTTACAATACAAGTTACATATTCATGCCGGTTTATGTCTACAGGCCTTAACCTGCCCTTGGGCCTTGGGCCTTCCTGAAGCGCCACCATCCTTATCTGCATGGGCCTTTGAATAAAGCAACCATGATGGGAATAATTTGGCCTCTCCTAGCCGGTTTATGCCCGGTGGTAATATCCCCAACATTAGGCCCCAGATTGATTTGAACTTGTTCATGTCAATCTTCAACACTTAGAAAAATTCCTCCTTTGCATCTTTCACCTTGATCTTGTAAACCGCCATGACATCATCCTCCAAGATCATGATAAATCACCATGACGTCACTTGTTATTTAAAAATTACACATCTCACCTTCAGTTAATGAGCCTCCGACAATCGAGGCGACTGCTTCGTTATATATCCAATTTTCGAGCTCCTCGACTCCCGCGCTTGTCACCTCTCCATTTACCATATAAATAGGGCCAAGGGTCATTTTCTTTTCCCCCCTTCGTCTCCTTGTTTCTTCTTCCTCCTCGCGACGCCCACGCACCCGAGCGCCGCCGTCGTCGAGCTTCGCCTCTGCATCACCGTTGGCCACTTCATCGACCTGGACGCATCAGAAAGACGCGGCGCACCTCCACTACCTTAACAGCTACTGTAAGTCTTTCCTTCTTTCCTCTTTAGATCCATTAGGGTTCATACGGGTTCATGCTGCTCTTCCCGTGTTCTTCGTCGGCCCATAGATAGGAGAGCTTGATCTTGACATGTTCCGCACAGTAGCTATGGTACTCCTTATCTCAACCATTTAAACCAAACCTTAAATACCTAACAACTTGATCTGAACCTTTTGTGAACTGCTTCGGGACCAAACCTTTTTAAGTCTCAATATTTTTCCTTTTCCTGACTTATGGTAGATCCAAAATTTCAATGCAATCTTGTGAAACCTGTTTCCCTCACTTAGGTATTTTTCGATCTGTACCCTTCACACCAATATAGGCGGCTTAAATTTTTGAAGTATGATAACCCGGCAGGTACCATTAGTCCCCTTTTAAAACGCCGATTTATTTATACTCCAGTTTAACAGTATGCATATACCTCTGCTTCTGTTCATTGCCTTATCATTCATAAATACCCTGTCGTCGGTTTACCAATTTTCACATACTTGGATTCCTTTTCCCTGTTGTACCTTATGCATCACCATTAATGAATCGTAAACCGGCATTATTTTCTTCCCAGCTTTTCACTCGCAATGGCCAAGCAGTTTTATTCCTGCAACTGGGTCCCCTCCCGGGTTACATAGGAGCAACTGAACAGAATGGTCAAGATTGGTACCTTACCGAAGAAGAATGAAATCCGGTGGCGAGTTCCTGGGCTGGAAAATCCTCCTACCCCCAAGCAGGGTGAAGTAGTGGTGTTTGTTGATCACATAGGTCGTGGCTTTAAACTGCCCGGATCGAAGTTTTTTCGAGATGTACGTGCCAGTTTTCAACTCCACCCTCAAGATATTGGACCCAACTCGGTATCCAATATATGCAACTTTCAAGTTTTTGTGAAGTGTACCTACAAGAAGAACCTATTGTTGAGCTGTTCCGGGATTTCTTCCATTTAAACCGGCGCACTGAATTCGTAGACGGACCCAATACTGAACTTGGCGGTGTCTCTATTCAGAAAAGGAAAGAAGTTGAGTTTCCTCATGCGAAACTTCACAATCACCCAAAGGAGTGGAACCAAACTTGGTTCTATTGCCGAGACACCTCTCCCAAAGATGAGAACCCTCTGTCGGGTTACCGTGCACACCGGCTCGCTAATACCCATCCACTTCCGCAACGACTAAGTGCCCAGGAACGGGCCTCGTACGCACCTCAACTCGCCAAGCTTAGAGCCTTCCTGGCCAACGGTTTAACAGGCGTAGACTTCATCCATTGCTGGATATCCTGGAGCATTTTTCTGTTAAGTCGCCGCTCCGGCTTAATGTGTGAGTATACTGGTGACGTACAAGACTCTCAACGTCATATCAATATTCAGCTAACAGATGAAGAAGTCACTGAGTGTGTGAAGAAAATGTTGAACGAACCGGAAGTTGTCTGCAGCAAGACCGGGTTAAGTCCCTTTTACACGCAAAACAAACCGCCCACTGTAAGTATTGTCTGTGCTTCCGCTTTACACCTGATATTTTTGTACTGTGCAATCTTTGAATACCCTCTGCCCATTCTTAAACAGGGTGATGATCCATTCTGGAAAAAGAAACCTCAAGAGAAAGCGGCGAAGCCTTCTTGTCCTAAAACAAAATCCATCAAGAAAACCACCAAGAGGAAGGCACCTGCACCCATCGGTTTAGAGCTTGATGACGACCCGGATGAACCGGAAGCAGAGGTAGAACTTGACTCACTTGGTTCACTTTTCATGCATCTCATTGACAATGATATTTATCAGGAGGATGTTGAAGGTAGCCAAGCTGACAATGCAGAGGTAATTATCCTTTCCTCCGGTTCAGATCCTCTGCCAACACAAAAAATCCGTCAAGCAGTCCGGAAAGTAAGCTTTTCTCACCCTCTTGCTCACTTGGATCCAACATTTATTTTGAAGAACCAGCAGCACGAGGCTCGCCGCACAACCCGGCACATTGGCCAAAAGGTCACTTCGACCGGTTTACCGGACACCCCGGTTCGAAAACGCCGATCTGAGGTCTCACCCACTTCCGACACTTCTTATCCCAAGGCAGGCTATTTCCGACAACCTCTTAATCCGTCCGATTCGAATTATCAGGTGACACCTCCTTCATCCTCTGGCGAGTCAACAGCGACACAACTCCCTCCTCTCAAAATCGTGGTTGGGAAAGTATTTCAACCCAATCTTTTGATGTTTCACACTTTATATGCTATGCTAACCTTTGCATCTTGTTCTGTTTAGAGCCAAAGCCAGACCCAGTAAGAAGGCTCGGGTGAATAACCCCCCCAAAGACCATGTAGTTATTGAACCGGAGCAAACTGCAGAACCGGAGGGTCCAAATACTGAGGCCACATTTGATGAACTGCCCCCCTCAAGATCATAATGTTGATGAACAAGCAGAAGTTGATACTGCTGTGCCAGATGATGAACTAGCAAGTCCAATCCGGGCTGATGACAGACCTTCTAGTCCAGTGAGGACTACTGACATTCCATCAACTCCAGAAAAGGCTGCTGGAGACAAAGAAGGCGAGGTTATCATTACCAGTATTAGCCACACCTCTCCTGGCCATCCTGTTATATTGGCGAAACATAGTGCCAAGGAAGAGTGTGCTGCCATGGAGAAAGGCAAATGGAGCACCAATTTATCAAGCTATGCCCATCTTAGTGCTCAAGAACTCCACTCTGGTTTTCTAAACCGTCTGCACTCAAACCGTGACTATGAAGCCGGTTTGGTGAATCTGATGAAGGAGCGCTATGAGGTATTTTCATCACTTTTTCTTTCTTAAATCCAATTTGTAAGTACCAACTCAAGTAGCCCTCAAGGGCCGGTTTATGATGGTAATCATAAATCAGGACTTTGTAATATCTCAACCCTTGCATACTTATCCTCCATATGTCAGGTGATCCTTTGAAATAAACCGGTAATTTATCGTTGTATTCTTGTAGTTTTCCTCTATGTAGTCCCCAAGGGCCGGTTTATCTTTCCAAGGTGAACCGAGATTTTAACCAATGCTCCAATTTGAAAAAATGTACATTAGCACCCAAGTGTCAAGGATAATGCTTGCATTGTACTTGAGACTTGCAATTTTTTTGATGACGGAGCAAATAGGCATTAGCCCCCAAGTACAAAGTGCATAACTTGTTATACACTTGGTACTTCAAATATACATAGCCCATTGATGATATATCTTGCCTTTGTAGGCCGAGCTGAGTAAGAAGGATGCTCAAACCGCTGACCTTCAGGAGAACATTAAATCTCAGCAAGCGGAGGCTTCCAAGGCCAAGGAAGAACTGACTAATGCCTTATCAGCCATGGAGAAGATGAAAGAAACCTTTAATAAAGAGCGTGCAAACTCAGAGATAGAGAAGGCCGGTTTAACAAAGAAGGACGAAGACGCGGAAGCAGCCCTGAAGCCGGTGGTTGAAGAACTGACCGGCTTAAAACGACAGATTAATGCCATGACCTCTGTTGTATTCGGTCAGTATCCGCATATGAAGTTTTTCCAATCCATAATATCTTATCAAAGGCCGGTTTACTGATTCTTTACCATGACAGGGACCCGCATTACTCATCCGGGCTCCGACATGCGGAAGAAGCTTAAAGCGGCCTATACTTTGATAGAACAGTTGTATTCTGGATCCCAGCGAGCCATTTGCACTACAGCTTATAACAAGCCTCCTCCAACGCTGATAAAAGAAACCATCGAAAAGCTGGCCATGCTGCCTACCCGGTTGGATGAACTGAAGAAATCAGCCGCAAGGTCAGGCGCACTGACGGCACTAATCCGGGCCAAGGCGTGGATTCCTGATCTTGATCCGTCCGACATTAGCAAAGGTTATCCTGGTGTGAAGGAAGACGGTTTAGATTTCAACAATGACGATCTCCGAAGGCTGACAAAGGAAATGCGGCCTATAGCAAGCAAATTGGCGGATGACATAGATCTATCTCATTATCAACCGGTTTACGATGTTGAGGGGAAAAGACAGCCCGCGCCGATTCATGATGTAGATGATCTTGTTCTGCCGATTCGTAAGCATACTTATGCCCTGACATTGACCCTTCCAACCTTATTCATGAAGAAGCCGTTTTTCAAGCCTTAACTGGAATCGATTGGTCAACGATTGATTTCCAGCGACTGGGTAGGGATGAGGAGAATGCGACCGCTCAAGATGACCCTCAATCTTCAAGCCGTCCGGATGAAGAATCTTAATCCGGAAGCCGGTTTAATCATTTGCCAAACTTGTTGAAACAATTATCCTGTGTGGGCACTAAAGTGCCTTGTAATAGGCTAGTTCAAATACTTATCTACTTATGCCATCGAGTATACTTGTTTTGCTTGACATTGATAACTCGCCATGCTTTTGGGATCTATTATATGCATAATCCACAGTGGCTTTGTTTTGCTTATTCCTACAAAAAATTTGAAAGTGTCCTAGCGGTTTACCGCTGGACGGGTCATGGTGCCCAAACATATGTATAACCTGGATGCCGAACCAAGGCTGTAATATGTATAAAATAGATGATACCTGTGGTATATCTCGTTTGGCTTACCAACTATTGTTATAACAAAAAGGTGATAACACCAATCTGGAGTGTTGATGACTCCTTGCATCCTTGTCGGTTCATACCGAAATCTTTCCGGGTGATGGTAAACACCAGTTTATGCATATAATTGTGGTGACCTGTAGTCAAACCAGACCGGAGCAATATTATTGCCGAATTAAAACTAACCATGTACTGACAACTTAGCATTGAAAGCCATGCCGGGTTGTAATAAACACCAGTTTATCAGAAAATATTCATAAATCCCTTATCAAAGGATGTTTCAAACAGCAAATCCAAAAGAAATATGCAAGGCTTTTCATGGGCTGCCAGTCCCTAAATCGAGGCTTTTCATGGGCTGCCAGGCTGCTGAGCTAAACCATTTTTCAAAGCCTTTTAAGATGGACCTCAATCTTTAACCAATCACCGTTTTAACTTTGACAAGTTCAGGGTCTATGAGATTGACTTTTCAAACGTTCGATGGGTCATACCAGGTTTATCTAGATGGAGTGGCTTACTTAAAAAGGCAGGATAACCCAGGGTTTTAGGTGAATACATCTGGCTTCCAAGCCTGGCTTGATAGCCTATTACAAGGGTGCATGCTCGTTGTTCTTTGAGAAGCAAGGAGCCCCCAAGTAATATTTGAGCTATGCTCAATGGTTACCCATGTTTGAGTTGTGCTTTATGCAACAGACTCTCTTTGGTTCCAGATAATTTCCTTTTGGCTTTAAGCCTATCAAGAGCTGTAGCTATGGTGTAAATACAACCAAGCCCCCTAGTGATTTCCCTTTTTGGTCTTAAGCCGATCAAGAGGTGTAGCTATGGTTCGAATACGACCAAACCCCCTAGTGATTTCCTTTATATCGGTGTAGCTTTATAGGCCGGGTTAATAGAACCCCGCTTTGTAAGTAGAAGCCCCCATGTAACCACACATGATGTAAAAACGAACAGAGACCACGCTTTAGTTGAGGCTCTGGTTTATTATATAATATACATTGTCATAAGTATGTACATAAGAAGAGCCCGTGGCTCAAGTATAGTAAGGCCGAAGAAGAGCTATATTCCATGGCCGCTGGGTCTCCTCCTCTGATTTGCGTGAGTCTTTGTGCTCTCAAACATCGATAAGGTAGTATGACCCGTTGTGCAGGTTTTTGTTGACCACAAAAGGTCCTTCCCAAGGTGGGGATAACTTGTGCATATCAGTCTGATCCTGGATGAGCCGGAGCACCAGATCGCCCTCTTGAAAAGTTCTGGTCTTAACCCGGCGGTTGTGATAACGTCAGAGATATTGTTGATAAATCGCCCACCGCGCCGCTGCGAGATCACGCTCCTCATCTAACAGGTCTAGTGAGTCCTGACGTGCCTTCTCATTTTCAGCTTCAACGTAAGTCGTCACACGGGGCGAGTCATGATGGATGTCACTAGGGAGAACCGCCTCTACTCCGTAAACCATGAAGAAATGCATGTAACCCGTAGATTTGTTTGGTGTAGTGTTGATACTCCATAATACAGAAGGTAACTCCTCCACCCAACAACCCAGCGTCCGCTTTAAAGGAACCATAAGCCGGGGTTTGATTCCTCCCAAAATTTCTTGATTCGCCCTCTCCGCTTGACCATTAGACTGAGGGTGAGCCACTGACGCCACATCAAGCTGGATGCGCTCACGTTGACAAAATTCCTCCATAGCACCCTTGGACAGATTAGTACCATTGTCAGTTATAATGCCGTGTGGAAAACCAAACCGGAATATCACCTTTTTGATGAATTGGACCGCTGTAGCTGCATCACACTTACTGACTGGCTCTGCCTCTACCCACTTGGTAAACTTATCAACGGCCACCAATAGGTGGCTCTTTTTGTCTTTGGACCGCTTAAAGGGTCCGGCCATATCTAGCCCCCAAGTTGCAAACGGCCAAGTGATTGGAATCATTCTCAACTCCTGAGCCGAAACATGAGCGCGGTGTGCAAACTTTTGACAACCGTCACACCTTTTTACTAAATCCTCAGCATCAGCATGAGCCATCAACCAATAGAAGCCGTGACGAAAAGCCTTAGCCACCAAGGATTTTGAACCGGCATGGTGACCACAATCTCCTTCGTGGATCTCTCGCAAAATCTCACAACCTTCTTGAGGGGACACACAACATTGAATCGCCCCTGTCACACTGTAACGATGTAGCTCCCCGTTGATAATGGTCATTGACTTGGATCACCGGATTATCTGTCGGGCCAAGGTTTCATCATCTGGTAACTCGCCCCGGTTCATGTAAGCCAGGTACGGGACTGTCCAATCCGGTATAACATGCAAAGCCGCCACCAACTGGGCCTCCGGGTCAGGAATAGCCAACTCCTCCTCTGTGGGTATCTTGACCGACAAATTATGAAGTACGTCGAGGAAGACATTAGGTGGCACTAGTTTACGTTGAGAGCCTAGACGACTCAAAGTGTCCGCCGCTTCATTCTTTCGCCGGTTTATATGGTCAACTTGATAACCCTTGAAATGACCACCCACTATGTCCACCTCTCGTCGATATGCAGCCATGAGTGGATCCTTAGAATCCCAAGTGCCAGATACCTGCTGAGCCACCAGGTTCGGGTCACCGAAGCACTTAACCCGGCTTAAGTTCATCTCCTTTGCCATCCGCAGACCATGGAGTAAGGCCTCATACTCAACTACATTGTTAGTGCAAGGGAACATTAAGTGGAGAACATAACAAAACTTGTCACCTCATGGAGAAGTTAATATGACTCCAGCCCCCGATCCCTCCAACTGTCTAGACCCATCAAAGTGAAAGGTCCAATATGTGTTATCTGGCTTTTCTTCCGGTGCCTGCAACTATGTCCAATCATTGATGAAGTCCACCAGTGATTGGCATTTGATTGTTGTGCGAGGCGTATATTTTATCCCATGAGGTCCAAGCTCAATAGCCCACTTGGCAATCCGGCCAGTTGCTTCTCTGTTTTGAATGATATCTCCCAGAGGGGCTGAACTAACCACTGTGATGGGATAACCTTGAAAATAATGCTTGAGCTTCTGGCTTGCCATAAAAACCCCATACACCAGCTTCTGCCAATGCGGATACCTCTGCTTTGATTCGATAAGTACCTCACTGATATAATAAACCAACCGTTGAACCGGATACTCCTTTCCATCCTCCTTGCGCTCCACAACAATAGCCGCACTAACAGCCCGTGCATTAGCAGCCACATATAGCAGTAAAGGCTCTTTATCGACTGGAGCTGCAAGGACAGGCGGCTTAGCTAACTGTCTCTTCAAATCCTTAAACACTTTATCAGCCGCATCATTCCAGACAAAGTCATCCATTTTCTTTAGCATCTGATATAAAGGGATAGCCTTCTCCCCCAGACGACTGATAAACCGGCTCAAAGCCGCAATCCGGCCTGCCAGACGCTGAACGTCATTGATACATGCCGGTTTAGCCAGAGAGGTGATAGATGTGATCTTCTCCGGATTAGCCTCAATGCCCCTGTTAGACACCAGAAAACCCAGGAGCTTGCCTGTCGGAACACCAAAGACACATTTGTCCGGATTAAGCATCATCTTACAAACCCGGAGGTTATTAAAGGTTTCCTTCAGGTCCTCTATCAACATTTCCTCCTTCCTAGATTTCACCACAATATCATCCACATAAGCATGAACATTGCGCCCAATCTGTTTATGAAGACAATTGTAAACACAGCGCTGATAAGTCGCCTGGGCACTCTTGAGCCCGAAAGGCATAGACACATAGCAGAAGGCTCCAAAGGGAGTTATGAAGGCTGTCTTCTCCTGGTCTTTAACTTCCATTTTAATCCGATGATAACCAGAATAAGCATCCAAAAAACACAAACGGTCACAACCCGCCGTAGCATCAATAATCTGATCAATACGCAGGAGAGCAAAGGGATCAGCTGGACATGCTTTGTTCAAATCTGTGTAATCCACACACATACGCCAAGTGCCGTTTTTCTTAAGCACCAGCACCGGATTAGGTAACCACTCAGGGTGAAAGACCTCCACAATAAACCCCGCTGCCAAGAGCCGGGCTACCTCCTCACCAATAGCCTTACGCCTCTCTTCATTGAAGCGGCAAAGAAACTGCCTGTCCGGTTTAAACTTGGGATCTATATTAAGGGTGTGCTCAGCGAGTTCCCTCGGTACACCTGGCATGTCAGAAGGCTTCCATGCGAAGATTTCCCGGTTCTCACGGATGAACTCGATGAGCGCGCCTTCCTATTTCAGATCCAAGTTAGCGCTGATGCTGAACTGCTTGGATGAATCACTAGGAACAAAATCAACCAATTTAGTCTCCTCTGCCGATTTAAACTTCAGTGCCGGATCATGCTCCGTAGTTGGTTTTTTCAAAGAAGTCATGTGTGCTGGATCAACATTGTCCTTATAAAACTTCAGTTCCTCTGTGGCACAAACTGAGTCAGCATAAGCCGCATCACCCTCTTCACATCCAAAGCAATCTTCCGGCTCCCATGTACTACGATGGTACCCTTATGACCCGGCATCTTAAGTTGTAGATAAACATAACATGGCCTCGCCATGAACTTGGCATAAGCCGGTCGTCCGAACAGGGCATGATACAGACTCTTGATTTTCACCACCTCAAAAGTCAAAGTTTTTGACCTTGAATCATGATCATCTCCAAAAGCCACCTCTAGGGCTATCTTGCCCAGTGGATACGCCAATTTACCAGGCACCACACCATGAAAGACGGTGTTCGACGGTTTAAGATTCTTATCTGCCAATCCCATACGACGGAAGGTCTCATAGTAAAGGATATTGATACTGCTTCCCCCATCCATAAACACCTTGGTGAACTTATACCCCCCAACTTGAGGTGCCACCACTAAGGCCAGATGACCCGGATTATCAACCCGGGGTGGGTGATCCTCTCGACTCCATAAAATGGGTTGCTCCGACCAGCGCAGATACTGAGGTACCGCCGGTTCAACAGAGTTCACGGCCCTCTTGTGAAGCTTCTGATCGCGCTTACACAAGCTAGTGGTAAAGATATGATACTGCCCACTATTCAACTGCTTCGGATTGCTCTGATAACCCGACTGCTGCTGCTGTTAATTCCCCTGACGGTTATAACCTCCCTGATTACCCTGATTACCTTGATTGCCATGTCCGGTCTGATTGCCTTGGAATCCTAAACCAGAGCCGCTGCCTCCGTAACCCGGCCCATGAAAACCTCCTCCTGAACCGCCGGGTGGGCCATTGTCATATTGAAACATATTGGAATTTGTGAACTCACGCATGATGAAACAATCCTTCCAAAGATGTGACGATGGCTTCTCCTTCGATCCGTGCTTTGGAAACGGTTGATTTAGTAGGCGCTCCAAATTGGGGCCTGACCCTCCACCCCTCTGAGGCGGTTTACCCTTGCGACGCTGACCGTTATCCTGGGCATTGGTGTTAGCCACAAAGTCCAAGCTAGTATCTGGCTTGCGCTTACCATTGTTCCCATGACCTGCTGGATTATGTTGTTGTCCCTTGGTACTGCCGTTCTTTTTTCCCTTCCCCGGTTTGTCATCCTCAGACTCAGGGTCTTTGGTACTATTTGAATTGGCATATTTCACCAAAGCAGCCATAAGGGTTGACATGTCATTGCAGTGACGTTTGAGCCTTCCCAACTTCAATTTTAATGGCATAAACCGACAATTGCCTTCCAACATCAAAACTGCTGTATCCGCGTTGATGTGGTCTGATGAATGCAGAATAGCTGAGACACGCTTCACCCAATGGGTTGTAGACTCCCCATCCTCTTGAACATAAGCAGCCAGGTCCACAATCGACATAGGCTGTTTACACGTATCCTTAAAATTCTGGATAAACCGGTTTTTTTAACTCGGCCCATGACCCGACGGAGTTAGCCGGTAAGCTCTTTAACCAAGTATGAGTTGTCCCTTCCAACATTGTGGTGAAGTACTTAGCACACACCGCTTCATCCACATCCAGCATCTCCATCGCCATCTCATAACTCTCAACCCATGACTCAGGGGGTAAATCGGCAGTGTAATTGGGCACCTTATGAGGGCCTTTAAAATCCTTGGGTAGTCGCATGTTACGCAAAGATGGGGTGAGACACGGCACCCCTAAGAACTGAAGACCACAACTGGCTCCACTGAAGCGGTAGGATGAACTGGAGTAAGCTGACGAGCCGCATGTTGTGCTGCTAACTCAGCTTCACGACGTGCACGACCATGATCCACCACATCCTGCACATTAGCACCACCACCTGCTGGGTTCTGCCCTCGCGGCGAGTTACGGTGACGTGCACTACTTGACACAGCCGGTTCATTGATGTGCCTGTTGTAGCTCTGACTCAGACGGGGGGTGGAATGAATCCTCTCGCGACTATGCGAATAAGCCTGCTGCTGGGTTAAAGCTGTTTGAAGGAGCTCTCTGGCCCGTCATGTCTCAATTGCCACTGGTGACTCGCCGTCAATTGGGAGGGCTGCCAATCGTGAAGCGGCGGCCACAATGTTATCCAACGGGTTGGAGTAATGCCCCAGGGGCGTCGGAACGTACTGTGTGTAACACCCGGATGTAACTTTCCCAGTTTGTACTCCAACTCTTGCCATTTCCAGCATTAAGTTATTTTATTTTCTTGGGTTCGGGTTTTTGTCTCCGTGTGTTGTTGTCGTTGTCATGCATCTCATATCATGTCATCATGTGCATTGCATTTGCATACGTGTTCGTCTCATGCATTCGAGCATTTTCCCCGTTGTCCGTTTTGCATTCTGGCGCTTCGTTCTCCTCCGGTGATCATTTCTAGCTTTGTTTCGTGTGTGGGGATTAAACATTTCTGGATTGGACCGAGACTTGCCAAGCGGCCTTGGTTTACTACCGGTAGACCGCCTGTCAAGTTTCGTATCATTTGGACTTCGTTTGATACTCCAACGGTTAACCGAGGGACCGAAAATGCCTCATGTGTGTTGCAGCCCAACACCCCTCCAATTTGGCCCAAAACCCACCTAACTCTACTCCATCATCTAGAGCGTTCGATCATGATCGCGTGGCCGAAAACCGCACCTCATTTGGACTCTCCTAGCTCCCTCTATGCCTATAAATAGGCCCTCCTCGAAAATCTCGGATCCCCCCTCGTCCAAAACCCTAGAGATCGTCCCCGCGCCGGCCGGACACGTCCGTCCGGGCCGGACGTCGCCGCCGCCCCAACCGGGAGCCGCCACGTGGCAGCATCCCACTTCGCCGCGCCGCCACCCGCGCGGGCCCGCCAGGCCCAGCGCCGGCCCCCGCGGCCCGTAGCCACCCGGGTCCTTCTCCTTCCTCCCGCGCCGCTCGCCGGATCCCCGCCGCCACCGCGCCGGCACCGCGCCATCGCCGCACGCCGCCGCCTCCGCCTCCGTCGCCGACCAGCCGCCGCCATCGCCCGCGGCCACACCGCCCTTGCCACGCCGCCGCCGTCCACGCCGTCCTCCTCCTCTCCCTCGTCTCCGGCAAGCCCCGACGAGCTCCGGCCGCCGCGAGCTCTCCGGTGAACAGTACCTCGCCGGATTCTGCCTCGGTTCGCATGCCGGGTCAAACCCTAGATCCGGAGGTGTTTTTATTCTTGTAAGTCCCGAAATTCCAGTTTCAAGTGCTCATGTTCATAGCCTCGTAACTTTGCATCCGTAGCTCCGATTCATGCATATAGCATATCAAAATGTTCATAGCCTCGTAACTTTTCATTCCATTGCATCATTTTCATTTGAGTTCATCTTGATGACCGAAATGCTGTTAGAAGAGGGCTACTTGATATAATTGTCAGATCTGCTACTCCATTTAGGTTTTTGTCATTTTTGCCATGATTATTGTGTGCATGATATGCCCTGATGTTCTACATATGTTTTGTTAAGGGTTTTGTCATCTTTCCAGAGGTGCAACCCATGTATTTTTGTGATGTGTGTGGTGACTAGTGCAAGCTTGCAAAGTGGTGCACTTGGTAATTCTGTTTTGAGGGACTTAGCATTTCCACCAAGTCCTTGATCTGTTTATCTCATGATGCCATATGTTCATGTTGTTTCCTAGTGATCCGTGCCTCTTTTTAGGATGATCAGTAAGGGAGTTTTATTAATCTTGTAGTGTTCTATCCATCCATGTCTTTGTTTGCATTTATGGAGCACCCTAGCTTGAGTCAATCGAGCTCTACTTTTGCTACTTTGTGAATCTGGGCAGATTGTCAACTTGTTTGCAATTTTGCTGATGATGTTGTAGTTGATCCGTGCATGCTATGCTGTTGTTCTTGACATTTCTAGCTTGCATTTTGTGTGTTCTTGATGGATGTATGCTTAGCTTGTCATGACTTGCACCGTAGTGAGTGCATTGAGTTCGTAAACATGCCTACTTGAGTTATGTTTCAGCATGTGCCAGTTTTCGCTAAGTCTGAAAACTGATTATGTTTTTGCTATGTTCACATGCTTGCAATTGTATTTTCTGATCCCTTTTGGCTCAAGGTCACTAAGGGACTTTTGTTAAGCTCTTTGAGTAGCTCCATGCCATGCTTTACTTTGCCATGTTCAGGTCCTGTAGCATGTAGTTTTGTTGCTCCGAAGAGTGCTACCTGATCTGAAATTCCAGACAAGTGTTAATTTCACTAAGTCTGAGATCTGTTTGTCATATGCATTTTTGCCATGCTTGTTTTAACCTGTTAATGGATGAATTGGTCGTAGCTCAGTGCTAGACTTTTGTTAAGCGTCTCGAATGCATCCCTGCCATGTATTTTGTTGTCATGTTTGGGTGCTGTAGCATGTTCATCTCATTGCTTTTAGATGGCTACTTGCTGTAAATCGCAGACCGGTGTCATATTTGAATCGCTTGCCATTTCCAAACCGTAACTCCGAATCCAGTGTTCTTTATATCGTTTTCAAGCGATTTCATCTCTTCTTTCCAGTGGCACACTTGGATTTCCAATTTGAGGCCAGGTTCTTGAATTTCCTGTCATATCTTGCATTTTGCATCCCGCATCGCATCCCGCATAGCATATCATCATTGCATCATATTGTTTGATCCTTGCACGTGGTTGATTGTGCCCTTGTTGTTTGTTTGTCTTGTTTGGGTAGAGCCAGGAGACGAGTTCGCTAACGAGGAGCCCGTTGAGTTTGCTTTCGAGGATCTAGTCAACTCTGACAACTTTGCAGGCAAGATGATCATACCCTCGAAATCTCTACTATCTTTGCTATGCTAGTTTGCTCGCTCTTTTGCTATGCCAATGCTAAGATGCCTACCACTTGCTTTCAAGCCTCCCAAATTGCCATGTCAAACCTCTAACCCACCTTGTCCTAGCAAACCATTGATTGGCTATGTTACCGCTTTGCTCAGCCCCTCTTATAGCGTTGCTAGTTGCAGGTGAAGATTGAAGGCCGTTCCTTGTTGGAACATTTATTTACTTGTTGGGATATCATTATATTTCTATGTTATCTTAATGCATCTATATACTTGGTAAAGGGTGGAAGGCTCGGCCTCTCGCCTAGTGTTTTGTTCCTCTCTTGCCGCCCTAGTTTCCGTCATATCGGTGTTATGTTCCCGGATTTGTGTGTTCCTTACGCGGTTGGGTTATAATGTGAACCCCTTGATGTTTCACCTTGATTAAAGCTTTTCCAGCAATGCCCAACCTTGGTTTTACTATTTGCCACCTAGCCTCTTTTTCCCTTGGGTTTCCGGAGCCCGAGGGTCATCTTATTTTAAACCCCCCCGGTCCAGTGCTCCTCTGAGTGTTGGTCCACCTGTCAGCTGCCGGTGGCCACCAGGGGCAACTCTGGGCTGGCCTACCCGTACCTAAGACAATCTGAGTGTGCCCTGAGAAAGAGATATGTGTAGATCCTATCGGGATTTGTCGGCACATTCGGGCGGTGTTGCTGGTCTTGTTTTAACCTGTCAAAGTGTCTTGAAGAACCGAGATACCGAGTCTGATCGGAACGTCTTGGGAGGAGGTCTATTCCTTCATTGACCGTGAGAGCTTGTCATGGGCTAAGTTGGGACTCCCCTACATGGATTTGAACTTTCGAAAGCCGTGCCCGCGGTTATGGACTTGAACCTTAACTTAATTAAACTGAATCAACTGAGTGTGTTACCGTGATGGCCTCTTCTCGGCGGAGTCCGGGAAGTGGACACGGTGTTGGAGTAATGTTTGCACAGGTTGCTCTCTAGTTTCTCGCTCGCGCTTTGCCTCCTCTTCTCGCTCTCTTTTGCGAATAAGTTAGCCACCATATTTTTCTAGTCGCTTGCTGCAGCTCCACATATATTTACCTTGCCATACCTATAAGCTTAAATAGTCTTGATCGCGAGGGTGCGAGATTGCTGAGTCCCTGTGGCTCACAGATTACTATCACACCAGATGCATGGCCTGATGATTCCGCTCCAGGTGACGCGTTTGAGCTCAAGTGGGAGTTCGACGAGGACTCTCAATGATACTATGTTTCTTTTCCTGATGATCAGTAGTGGTGCCCAGTTGGGGGTGATCGGGACCGTGTCGCATGTTGGGTTCTCTTTTATTTTGGCTCCATAGTCGGGCCATGAGTGTTTGGATGATGTAATGTTACTTATGTACTTGATTGACATGGAGAGTGTAAGCCAACTATGTTATCTCCCCTTTTATTATCTATATTACACGGGATATTGTGAAGATTGCCTAACTTGCGACATATGCCTTCAATGCGATTATGCCTCTAAGTCGTGCCTCGACACGTGGGAGATATAGTCGCATCGAGGGTGTTACAAGTTGGTAATCAGAGCCTTCCCCGACCTTAGGAGCCCCATTGCTTGATCGTTTTTAGCAGTCGAGTTGTGTCTAGAAAAATGTTTTGAGTCAATTAGGAATTATATATTGGAGAGTTTAGGAATTCTTTTTACTTCCCAGTCTCCTCATCGCTCTGGTAAGGCATCCTGACGTAGAGTTTTGACTCTCCTCTTCTCAAATTTCACTAAAAAAATTTAGGATCACGCGGGTATCTTGGAATCGTTCCGATGGTTTTATGATGAGAACATTGTCTTGGTGCCTCCTGTCAGGGGTTTTGTGGAAGTGTCCCGGGGAGTTGAGCTCTGAGGTGTTGTCATCATAATTTTATCGTTGAAGTTCTGGAATACCTGAGTTTAGTACGCCGACATCGAAAATCTCTTT
>NC_053023.1:263488949-263508949 GCF_003073215.2 Triticum urartu
AGCTTCTCCGGGCACGAAAGCATCTCAGGAAACTGACAACTTGCTCCAGGTCGGGCCCGATAGATTCTAGTGCCAAGACCTTCATTGTGCACAGTTTCGGGGTCAAGCTTGTCGGAATCATTTTATGAATGACAAACGAACAAACATCTTCAGAATTAGAAATAATGTTAATTTTTAGAAGGAGAGGTAGAAGGCGGCTGTTGTACCTGAACGAGTGTGGATCCAATAACAAGTTCGGAGTATTTGTCAGACGAGTAGCCCACCATTGTCAATTTCGGTGCAGAACTTACATTGATTCTTTTTGGACCTTCTTGATCAACTACAAGTAATCTCTCAAGTGCAGGTGTGTCCTGGATGATCATACCATGGTCCACCTTTTGTGATGTCTTCCTGCCACACCAGCAACACACATAAATAGTCCGGAGAGTCATGGAGGTGATGTGGAAGGTACTCAACCCATTGATCACCTGAAGACGAAGGTACTCGAGTGCAATACAACCATGGAGCAGGCGCTCCATGTCACCCTTTGAGAGGCAGACGGCGACGAGCTCGAGGTGCTTCAGCCGTGGTATTATAAGAG
Organism: Triticum urartu; assembly: GCF_003073215.2. NCBI lineage: Eukaryota > Viridiplantae > Streptophyta > Magnoliopsida > Poales > Poaceae > Triticum > Triticum urartu. Next base: position 263,489,530 of record NC_053023.1, read on the forward strand.
CGGGAGCGTCATTAAGGGGCGGGAAATGGAAGTTCCTAAACTTGGCGACGCGCAGCGTGGGCGCTAGGCGGAGTGCGGGCATTGGCAGCGAGCGCATATGCCCATCATCAAAAGTTTGATCCTCGAGCTGATCCAGGGCGGGGGATCGGAACCAGTCGTCAAGCTTGGCTCGGTCCTTGTCGTTGGAACGGAACTTGCCCATTCTAAGACCTTTGGTTGGGCCAAGGTGACTGCCGAGGATCTTGGAGAACGCATCCATGCTTTTGCGATAGCCATGGTAGAGCTCGTGGGTGTCGATGAGGTCGAGAGGGCTGGAGTTCCATAGGGGGCGCCACCGCTGGGAAAGGAGGGTTGTCTGTGCCCCATATTTGATTGGGAGGAGGGAGATGATGACTCTCAACATATCATCAGGGAGGCTGTTGATTAAGTCTAGGCCTGCTGGAGTCGCTTGCGGTTCTAGCTCACCCCGCCTCCGCTTGTTGGCAGCCCCGTTCTCCACCTCCAGAGTCTCCTTGTCAGCGGCGCTTTCTGATAGAAATGGGAGTACATGGAATATTTAGTTAAAACAAGGCAATAGAAAAGTGTATTGGTAACTAGAAGTTATTAGGTAGGAATATAGTAAGAAAAGGGAATAACAAGTCGTTGCTTAAATACTACACAATTCATTTGACATTGCTGGGTAAGTCAACATATGCAGATAGTTGAAAAGAAAACTTACTTCGAACAAAGTCTGGACGGATGATTTTGTCGGGGAAGTTAGCATATATCTCATGACCAGGCCGTACTATGTGCAGTGCAATTTTAGTGCCAGCTTTCAATACATAAAACTTTGCAATTTCATTCCAAAAGCCAGTGCCAAAATAGTAGTCACCATGTTCATCAAGTCTTATAGTAGCAACGATTTTAAATCCATGGTTTGTGTGCAGTATGACATTCGTGGAGCCTTGATGTATGTAAAGGAAAAATTGTGCACTACATAATTTATTGCATAGCGAGGGATGTCCTGCAGAAAATGGTAGGATTGTTAAAGAAAATATGGTAACATGCAAATATGGGCCCAAATTGAAAGAACTGTACAACAGTTGAAATCGAAGGACAAAATTCTATAATTAAACAGATAGGGTAAACATGATGTCATGGAAATATGAGAGTAATCGAAAGAACAATACATCATTAATTTTCCTAATACAGAAATAAGAGGGGGAAAATCCCCTTTGACGTATATGGTGCATGTGGCACCTTTTATCCAAATGTAGCAATATTTAGAATATGTTCAGGAAAGTAGGCCATGCCAACCGATTTATGGTGAGAGTGAACATACCACGCGCATCCTCAAGTTATCTGGTACGATGAGATGGAATCTCTGGCGGTGGTCGCCAAGTCCTGAAGTGTCGGCGCACTGTACATTCTATGAATGAAAGAAAACCCTCAAATCAGCTCGAATTAAAATGAATTCACGGCGATTCCCGTCGGATGATTAATGGAGGCAGATGAACTGGGATAGGAGATGAGATAATATCTCGTTAAATTAGTTACCTTGTCGTCCATGAGAAAGAACCCTTGGTATGGTAGATTCCCCAACCAAGCAGAGCTGGGTCGACCACGAGCAGAGTTGAGAAAGTCGATGGCGATAGGCGGCGGCAAGCTGAAGTGGCAAAACGCGGTGGTCTTTGCCGGCAGCCTGGCGGCAGCAGCATGCGTCGAGCTAAGTGTTTACCGCAGCAATAGGCAGTGCCATGGCATAGACGCGGAGGAGCTTGTGCATGTGTGAATGGGGAACGTGCCGGAGGGGGCGAGGGGGTGGCGGGCAGGGTGAGGGTTTTGTGACGTGGGGATTGTGGGAGTCCTGGATTAGGGGGTCTCCAGACAGCCGGACTATCTCCATTGGCCGGACTGTTAGACTATGAAGATACAAGATTGAAGACTTCGTCTCGTGTCCGGATGGGACTCTGCTTGGTGTGGAAGGCAAGCTAGGCAATGCGTATATGGATATCTCCTCCTTTGTAACCGACCTTGTGTAACCCTAACCCTCTCCGGTGTCTATATAAACCGAAGGGTTTTAGTCCGTAGGACAACAATCACAACATACAATCATACCGTAGGCTAGCTTCTAGGGTTTAGCCTCTCTGATCTCGTGGTAGATCTACTCTTGTAACACCCATATCTTCAATATTAATCAAGCAGGACGTAGGGTTTTACCTCCATCAAGAGGGCCCGAACCTGGGTAAAACATCGTGTCCCCTGCCTCCTGTTACCATCGATCCTAGACGCACAGTTCGGGACCCCCTACCCGAGATCTGCCGGTTTTGACACCGACATTGGTGATTTCATTGAGAGTTCCTCTGTGTCATCGCCGATAGGCTTGATGGCTCCTACTATCATCGGTAGCGATGCGGTCCAGGGTGAGGCTTTTCTCCCCGGACAGATCTTCGTATTCGGCGGCTTTGCACTACAGGCTAATTCGCTTGGCCATCTGGAGCAGATTGAAAGTTATGCCCCTGGCCATCAGGTCAGATTTGGAAGTTTGAATTATACGGCCAACATCCGTGGGGACTTGATCTTCGACGGATTGGAGCCACAGCCGGGCGCGCCGCACTGTCGCGATGGGTATGACCTAGCTCTGCCACTGGACGGTACCCTAGAGGCCGCGCCCGCATCAGCTCCGACCCTCACCTCGGACCCAACTGCGCCAATCGAGGACGGGTGGCTAGACACCGCCTCAGGGGCTGCATTCTCGACGGCGATCGAGCCAAACATCAGCATAATCCTCCGCACGGCCCGTGACTCCAAGGTGCCGGACTCTCTTCCGGACCCAGAATCATCCGCGCCCCCGCCAATCAAATCCGATTGGGCGCCGATCATGGAATTCACCACCGCGGATATCTTTCAGCACTCGCCCTTCGACGACATCCTGAATTCACTAAGGTCTTTCTCTTTGTCGGGAGAGCCCTGGCTGGATTATGGCCAACAGGATTGGGATGCGGACGATGAAGAAATTCGACGCCCACCCACCACCCACTTTGTAGCCACTGTCAAGGATTTAACTAACATGCTCGACTTCGACTCCGCAGACATCGACGGTATGGACAACGATGCGGGAGGCGAAGATGAACCACCGCCCAGGGCGCCGGAGGTCCACTTCATCGTATGACGTATACATGGTGGACACACCAAAAGAAAACGACGACGAGGAATGGAAGGACGCACCGAAGGCTTGTTCCCTCGAGAAGCAGTCAAAGCAGCGGCGCAAGCGCCGCCCCAAATCCCGCCTCGCCAGAAATAACGACCACACAAACCCAGCATTGGAGCAGGGTGAATCACTGCCGGACCATGGCAATACGGAAAATCAAACCGAACATACCAATTCTGTCAAAGATAATAGTCCGGATGACACAACGCCGGACAGGCACCCGGAGCAGCAGAATGCCCATCAAAGGCTTGTTGCCACCGCGAGGAGCCTAAAAAAGCAGAAGCAACGGCTCAAGGCTGCGCAGGACACACTCCAAATCAGATGGAGTAAAGTACCCAACACAGCAGCGAAGTACGGCGATAATCGCCCCACAAAGAGCTACCCAAAGAGGAAATTGCTACCTGAATTCGATGAGGAGGCCTCAGACCCCTCACAACCAAAAATCAAAACGGCCACCTGGCCGGATAGATGACCTCACGGCTAACATCAAGCGGCAAACAACGCCACTCACAAGTCAATACGCGACCCACGCGAGGGCTCGCACCAAAAGGACGGCACAACCAGATCCATCTATGGACCACGCAAGCGCGCCCCAGCTTACAATGTAACACAACGAACATCCGAACAATGCGGTACACCCAGATATAGGGGTGCAGCACACCCCCTATGTTTCACCAATGAGGTGATGGACCATGAATTTCCAGAGGGATTCAATACCGTGAACATAGAGGCATACAACGGAACAACAGACCCTGGGGTCTGGATTGAGGACTATATCCTCCATATCCATATGGCTCGAGGAGATGATCTCCACGCCATCAAGTACTTACCCCTGAAGCTCAAAGGGCCAGCCTGCCACTGGCTTAAAGGCCTCCCCGAAAACTCCATTGGAAGTTGGGAAGAGCTTGAAGACGCTTTTCGGGCAAATTTCCAAGGAACTTATGTCCGGCCTCCGGACGCGGATGATTTGAGCCATATAACTCAACAGCCCGGAGAGTCAGCCCGAAAACTTTGGAACAAGTTTCTTACTAAAAAGAACCAAATTGTCGACTATCCGGACGCCAAAGCATTGGCAGCTTTTAAACATAGCGTCCGTGACGAATGGCTCGCCAGACACCTCGGCCAAGAAAAGCCGAGAACGATGGAAGCATTAACAAGCCTCATGACCCGCTTTTGCATGGGTGAGGACAGCTGGCTAGCCAGATGCAGCACCAGTGACCCCAGTACATCCGAAGTTAGAGATGGAAATGGGAAATCATGGCGCAACAGCAATAACAAACGCCGGAACAAAGGAGACAGCACGAAGAGCAAGGCAGTAAACGCCGGATTCAAAACCTCTCGGCCAGGTCACAAGCCGCCCTCTAAAGGCGCCAGAGACGAACTGTCCAGCCTGAATAAAATTTTGGACCAAATATGTCAGGTCCATAGCACCCCTGGCAAACCAGCCAATCATACCCACAGAGAATGTTGGGTCTTCAAGCAGTCCGGCAAGCTCAACGCCGTGCACAAGGGGGAGGATACACCAAGCGAAGATGAGAACGAGCCTCTCAAGGGAGACGCTGGGGAACAAAAGAAATTTCCACCAGAAGTCAAAACAGTAAACGTGCTACACGTGATCAATGGAAAAAACAAAACGGCACTCCCAGAAAAATACGCCCGAAGGCCTACCACCGCGGAGTCCTGCCACTGGTCGTCTCAACCGATCACTTTCGACCATCGTGATTACTCAGCAAGTATCCGGCGTGCAAGATGGGCTGCCCTGGTATTAGACCCAATAATTGACGGATACCGCCTCGCACGAGTCCTGATGGACGGTGGCAGTAGTCTAAACCTGATATACCAGGATACAATCCGCGAAATGGGGATAGACCCAACAAAAATTCGCCATAGCAATATTACCTTTAAAGTAGTAACGCCAGGCCCAGGGGCTCGTTGCACGGGCTCCCTGCTACTAAACGTTATATTCGGCTCCCCCGATAACTTCCGTAGCGAACATCTAACCTTCCACATCGCCCCGTTCCGAAGGGGCTATCAAGCACTACTTGGACATGAAGCTTTCGCTCGCTTTAATACAATACCACACTACGCTTCCCTCACACTCAAGATGCCTGGTCCACGTGGCATCATTACAGTGAACGGAAATATTAAGCGATTTCTGCGTGCCGAAAAGTGTGTGGCTGCCTTAACATCCGCACACTAAAAACAACCTCACCAACTAATTAGCAGGTCCCCTATTACAATACAAGGGGCTCAACGTGCGCAGACAAGTGGCAATTCTTAGTCACCTTGAATTCTACATGGTTTATTTAAAAAACTATCCTTTTGCACGACAGCTTTTTTACCTAAGCTCCTCTCTTTTAAAGATAATCATCGTGCTACACCCGTCCAGGATACGGCACAATGGAGACACAGGCGCAGGCATGCAGCAGGGACCCGCTCCAAGGATTATTTTTAGATTAAGTCCCTGTGTAAACCTTTTTTACTATCTCTTGTTGATACATATCCACCGAATTCTCAGCACAATTGAGAAGGATGCTGACGTCTTGGCATGTGGCCATGTCAGAATAACGCACGTACCTGGACACAAGGGGCTTCTTACAAGCGACACTATTTCGGCCCGGTTTATACCATAAAGACCGAATACCTTAGGGAGTGTTCGGCGTCGCGAGTTCGGCCTTATATGCATCAGCTCCGAATCATTGTATTTGGTCAAATGTTGGGTTTGCCCGGCTCCTGTGTTTTGGTGCCTTACGTTCCACTTTGCCTGCTAAGGTAGCACCAGGAGAACTACTGCGATTGTGCCCTGGTTCGTCCGGACGAGCGCCTCGCTAGAGAAAGCCGAAAACTGACTGTCATGATATAGCGTGAGACTGGTCAACCACTCGATGACCTATCAGAATGCTAGAATTCCTCCGCCTTAATGAAGGGCCGTTTTCCGGCCAGGCATATGCGCACCCCGCGATCGGGAGAGTGCGGAGCCACCAGGGGCAATCTAGTAGCCCCACTGTCAAACTCCTATGGCTAAGTGAAAGTGTTTAAGCATTATAGTCCGGTTGCCTCGCTCGCTGCGCTATCACCTCCTTATCAGGACCAAGACGTTGGGTTAAGTGTGAACACGCGTTTTTTGCGAGCACCTCCGCATTATATGCGTGGGGGTCGAAGCCGACGGCTGCAATCTTTTAGGTTATACACATGTATACATAAACGGCCGCACGGGAGGCATCATACTATTTTCAGGAAAAAGTATAAACACAGCCTTATAAAAACTTCATAAAAGCATTATGTTTACAATGAGAATACATATCACTCAAACATAATATTTTCGAGCACTGGGCCTCTATCAAACGAGCACCCTCGAGAACTTCCTCGAAATAGTGTTCAGCATCCACACGGCCTATGGCCGAACCCTGCGCCGCAACAGTGGTAGCGTCCATCTCCGCCCAGTATGCTTTAACACAGGCAAGGGCCATCCGCGAGCCTTCTATGCACGCCGACCTCTTCATCGCATTAATGCGCGGCACCGCATCAAGGAGCTGCTGCACTAAGCTAAAATAGCTGTTCGGCTTAGGCCCTTCCGGCCATAATTGATCCACAACAGACCTCATGGCGAGTCCGGACAACCTATTCATTTCGGCCCATTCGGCTAGCTGGTCAGTAAATGAAAGCGGACGCTCTGGAACGTGGAATTGCGTCCAGAACAGCTTGTCCACTTCACGATCTGTCTAACCTTGGAAGTACTTGGCCGCATCGGCAGCGCTCGCCGCCAAATCCATATACGCATCTGCCGAGCTCCACAGCCGATCCAGAGGGGCATACCGTGGATCTCCGAACTTCCTCCGTAACATGAAGGGTTTTCCAGCCGCAATATCCCCGGCTTCCCACAGCTCCTCCTTCGCTCTCATAGCAGAACGGGTGTCTTTGTCTGCCGCCGCGGCCTTCTCAAGGTCCGTTGCCTTCGCTTGCTTCTCTTTCTCAAGGACCCGGCAACGGTCGGCAGTGTCTTTCAATTCTACGGCCATCTTGGCCATCTTCTCTTGGCTCTCGCAATGTGCATCCTTCTCGGCTTTTAACTCTTCGGCCTCCTTCAAAGCAGCCGCATTACTACTCCTCGCTTGTTCCTTGGCTCGGGCAAGTTCCGCCCGCAAGGCTTCCACGGTGGCAGCCCCATCTGCAGTCACAACATATTAAAGATACTGGCATTATGCTGCTCTTACTATGTGGCGTTCACCGGATAATAACACTTACCCTGTGCCTCGTCAAGCCTCTTGTTAACAAGCTCGATGTTGGCGTCTGACGCATCCAGTTGCCGTTTTAATTGGGCAAACTCCCTAGTCCGTCTAGCCACCGGAGCTCCCACCACCTGCACATAAAAGCAGATTGGTTATTGCCTAGGAATTTGATCCTCTATTCGCCGCCGTTCTCGACGACAACCAGAGTCTCAGGGGCTACTATAACATGTGCATTACTATCACATATTATCTCACATACCTCAAAGCCTGTCAAGAGACTCATAAAGGCTTCATGTAACCTGCTTTCAGCGGATAAGACTCTCTCCATCACCGTACCCACCAGCGTACGGTGCTCTTCTGAGATGGCCGCTCGCCCCACCAACTCCCTCAGAACGTTCGACCACACACTAGATGTTGCCGGACTCTTTCGTATGCTCTCTTCAGGAGCCGAACACTGGGGACTTCTGGGGTCTACGGGACTATCTTCTGGCCTCGCCGGATCCAGAGAGGCCCTCCGCGACGACACTTCGGGGTCGCCCGCTTCTGGAGCGGAGGAGTCCGGGGGAGGTGTTTCGCTCTCCATCATCTCCGGAAGAAGATCCCCCGAAGATGATCTCATTTGAGAGGGGCTGAGGCCCGAACTGCAAGATATATGCGGTGGTTGTTTTCTCAGAGGAAAAAGATAGCATACTCTTACTATTAAAATATTTTGGATCATAATATCCCCTTGCGGACTTTGTGCGGCAAAAGCACCCCCCGAGGCAGGACCCTTTGTGGGAGACTTCTCCTCCCGTTTGGAGGCTTCGGCTTCCGGATCCTCAGAAGTAGTCCTTTTCCTCCCCTGGTCGTCCTCCTTCGTGGAAACGCTCGTTCCCTTGGTCGGAGCGGGTAGCGATGGGGGCCTGCGTTCGCCCGTATTATCCCCCTCGGTATCTTCCTTCAAGGGTTCCGGGCAAGGTGAGACCTCGAGCATCTTCTCCAATACCGGATTTTCCAAACCCTCGGGGAGGGGGCCAAACACCGAATCATCTTCGCCTTCGTTAGCCAGTCCTGGTCAAAAAGCGAACTCTCAAAAATAACCTCGAATAAAAGACAATGTGTTCGGCTAGAGGATTTCTTACTTGTTCGGCGACGCGATTACTGCTCAGGCCCACGTCCTCGGTGATATCCAGACACTCCACTTGAGGTCCGAAGAATGACTTGTACATCTCCTCGTGCGTCAGGCCGAGGAAACATTGAATGGCACGTGGTCCCTCTGGGTTGAACTCCCACAAGCGCAGGGGCCGACGTTTGCATGGCTGGACTTGACGAACCAGCATAACTTGTATTACCACAACCAAATTAAAATCTCCCTCGAAGATATCTCTGATGCAGCTTTGCAGTATAGGCACGTCCTTGGCTGGAACCCAGCTCAGGCCCCTGCGAATCCATGACATCAGTTGTGGTGGGGGGCCCGGGCGGAAAGCGGGGGCAACCGCCCACTTGGCACTTCTGGGAGCCGTGACGTAGAACCACTCCCGTTGCCATAATTTGGATACCTTTGGAAAGGAACCTTTCAGCCATGGAGCTCCTGCCATCTTGCCTATTGATGCACCTCCGCATGCTGCATGCTGCCCCTCGATCACCTTCGGTTGTACTTCAAAGGTCTTGAGCCATAGGTCGAAGTTAGGGGTCACACGGAGAAAGGCCTCACACACGACAATAAATGTCGTGATGTGGAGAAAGGAGTCCGGAGCTAGGTCGTGGAAATCTAGCCCGTAATAGAACATAGAACATCAAGCCCCTGACGAAGGGACCCAGAGTGAGGCCTAGACCTCGGAGGAAGTGGGAGACGAACACAACGTTCTCGTTGGGTTCGGGAGTAGGGACGACCTGCCCTCGGGCAGGCAGCCGATGCGAAACCTCGGCGGTCAGGTATCTGGCCTCCCTCAACTTCTTAATGTCCTCTTCCGTCATGGAGGAGGGCATCCATCGGCCTTGAAGGCTGGATCCGGACATGATTGAAGACCCGGAGCACCTAACCTGGGCTTTGGGTGTTAGAACTCAAGGCGGGGGAAGGGTTTGGTTGAGCACGAGAGGGAAAAAGTGAAAACCTTGTCCCCTTATAAATAGGGTGAATATCAAGCGTCCTCTCCGTAGCCGTTTTGGACTTAGCTATAATCTAGGAGTCCTAGACACGGTTGGGTTACCCATGAACTGCATTAATGAGAATCCCGTAATCAGGGGAACACGATCTCCACTTTGGCAAGACGTGTCAAGAAACCGCCTCGCGTTATGTGTGGAGCTGGTTAAGAGAAACGGTTCGAATAATCACCGGGCCACGACGTAACGTCATGTTGCCAAAACAAGCTAGCGGATTAGATCTGCGAAAGCATTATTCTCTCTACGGTGGAATGTGGAACTTATTTTGCATGGTCGGGCACTATCCTCGTATTCAACTTCTTCCGTAATGTATTCGGAGAAGGAACCCGCCTTGCAATGCCGAAGACAACTGCGCGCCGGACTCATCGTCATTGAAGCCTGGTTCAGGGGCTACTGTGGGAGTCCTGGATTAGGGGGTCTCCGGACAGCTGGACTATCTCCACTGCCGGACTGTTAGACTATGAAGATACAAGATTGAAGACTTCGTCTCGTGTCCGGATGGGACTCTACTTGGCGTGGAAGGCAAGCTAGGCAATGCGTATATGGATATCTCCTCCTTTGTAACCGACCTTGTGTAACCCTAACCCTCTCCTGTGGCTATATAAACCGAAGGGTTTTAGTCCGTAGGACAAAAATCACAACATACAATCATACCGTAGGCTAGCATCTAGGGTTTAGCCTCTCCGATCTCGTGGTAGATCTACTCTTGTAACACCCATATCTTCAATATTAATCAAGCAGGATGTGGGGTTTTACCTCCATCAAGAGGGCCCGAACCTGGGTAAAACATCGTGTCCCCTGCCTCCTGTTACCATCGATCTTAGACGCACAGTTCGGGACCCCCTACCCGAGATCCGCCGGTTTTGACACCGACAGGGATGGTGAGGGTTTTCTTTTTTCTTTTTTGAATTGGGTGGTGAGGGTTTTCTGTCCCACCAAGAATTTTGGGGGCAACGGTTTGCTAGTGCGAACCGTGTGTGATTGACGTAGCAGGCAAAATGAAAGTCATTGCACACGGTTCCAATTTTGGGAACCGTGTGTGATTGACATACTACCTTCGTCCTAGTTTATTGGTCCCCCGTTGTAATTTTTACCAAAATTTGGCGAAATATTTAGCATTCTCAGACATAGATAATAAGCGTACACGTACATAAGCATAGTTCAACCATAAGTACATAGTTCAACCGTCATTAAGCATACTCAAGCGTACATAGTTTGATCCATCCCACATCTCATCTCACATGCGGCCGACACGATCCTGAAACTTCTCCAGGTACCCGGCGTACGCGCCATGCGCCACCCTGCGAGAATACTTCTGCTTGAAGGAGCCAACGGCCTGTCCTCTTGCATGCGCCAGAACACTTAGATACGCGTCAAGAATCTTGTGATTGCAAAATGGGCATCCATAGCCGTCATTCCCGGTCCTAATACGCCTGTTGTGCATTCCCGCATAAATCTCCCTCAGGATTCGCCTCCTGTACCTCCTCTAGGCATCTTCATCCTCGTTGTCCACATCGTCAGACAACACCTATACAAATAGTAAAACAAATTTGGCATCAAATCATTGATTACATGCCGTGAAGTAGGATTAGGAATTTATGGCTATTTATTTATACATATCTAGAGATTATGGTTCTATTTTTAAGCACAGCCATCTATGTACAGATCAATCTTGAAGAAAATAATGGCACAAACATATGTAGGCCATTCAAAATCAATTGTCAAGTCCTAGCTAGGAATTATTAGCACGAACACTAACCCTAGTCGAATTACTACTAGAAATCATTTGCACAGATGAACCAACTAATCACTTATCACATGTACCATTCAAACAATCAATACACTACACGGATCTAATGAAACTAACTCAGATTCCATGGATTTGGAGAACATAACCACATGATTTCTATTCCAAAAAGGGGGAGGCAGGAGTAACTAGAGAAACCCTATGATCTATTTGACACATAAATGGGTATATATGACTAACCAGCTGTCCGTCGTCATCTGAGTCATTGCCGGAGTGGTCATTGGAGTCGTCGTCGGAGTGGTCGTCGGAGTCGGTGTGGAACTCCGCCTCCGACTATGGAAGCTCGGTGTCGTCGATGACGTCAGGGTGCAGCGATAACTCGCCGGCAGTGACGTCGACCTCTGTCTCCATCTCCACGTCGTGCTCCGGTGCTTTAGCAGCCCCGACGTTGCCACTCCCTCCGATGGGGTGCGTCGGCAGCATCCTCATATACTGATGACTTTGAGGACTGAGAGCGGCGTTGAGGATGCAAGCGGAGAGAGAGGATTGTGTGCGCGTAGCAAGGATGGGGGGTGCGGCCGCTCGGGCGCACCATTAATATGGAGTAGTGGGAGTAGTCGGAGAGAGGCGGGCGACGGTCAAACGATGGCTCGCCACCCAGTGAGCCTGCGCACCAGACTGCTGGCATGCCTACCAAAGTTTCACACAGCTACTCGCACGCCTCCCGATGACACTGCACAGTGAGCACGCCTCCATTAATTCACACACCTGCACGCACTCCTCCCCGTCTGCCTGTGTGGAAGACGCGTCCTGTCAACTCACACCTGCTCGCACGCCACACGGGTCGCGTGGTGGCACATATATTGTTTTTTCTATTTGGATGATTAATGCTGCCACTTTATTGCTTAACCAAAGCATGGCACGTAACCATTGTTGGTCTAACGCTCATGGTTCAAATAAATAATCCGTTTGGGATATTGGTTCACAATTATTAATAATCTCCCGCCTGTAATTAGATAAAGATTACATCAAAACTGGTCTCAAATTTGACAAAAAAAGTACAATGACACTTTGTATTGGTGTCCATATGACAACACGATAAGTTTCATGAACTTCAAATAAGTTTTGGATGTACTAGAATTTAAAAATCAAGATTCTCAATGTTTCAAATTTGTTGCACGGGGAGTAAACATGCACCCAGTGAGACACATGTATTTTTGCAATCCATTTAGGTGCATTGTCACGTGTGCATGTAGCTCAAATTTGATTTTTGCACATTATACCCATAGAAAATCAATAAATCAATGTACTAAAACGTCTTAATGATCTCTGTGATTTTTTTGAAATCAAAATGTCCCTCCTTTGGTAGCATGTATGTTCACCACGGGATAATTAATTTAACATGCATCATAGTTGTGGTGGATTCACGGTGTGTGTGGGTGTGTGCGTCTAGGGGTGGCGGGTGGCTCGTAGTACACTACGAGTTGTGAGCCACCGTGTGGGTTGGACGTTTTGTTAGGCAGGCTGGTGCCACATCAGAGTCATGAAATCGTTATTTAAAACATTACACAACCCTTTCATACATAAATGTTTTGGCCACATGCAGTCCATGGTTGTCCTACACGACACTCGATACTCGCGTGTGACGCTTTCTGTGGGCCCGCGAGGTCGTAGTCCATCACTATGATGAACAGCCGGCAGTGAGGTTAATTTGACCAGCAAGGTAGAATCTTTTTTGTGTTATGGTGGTATATAGTACGCGTCGAAGAGGTGGGAGGGGACTAGCATATATACCATACGTATGCGTTCGTGAACAAGTACACCTCACTCAGTGTTGGGACTTTTTGGTTACCGAGGCACGTGCCACATCAAAATTGTTAAATTGGTTATTCAAACATCACACAACACCTTTTTGGGCCACATGCATATATATCCTAGCTAGGACACTCACGTGTGACGCTTCCATCTGGGGGGCATGCATTCATAGATTAATTAGGATTCCCTTCATGCCGACACGAGGGGGGTGGGGGGCTGCTAGCTACTTTGCACTTTGCTAGGTGAACCTCGGTTGGGGGGAGGGGGCATGCTCATAGCTTAGGATTCCCTTCGTGCCGACACGAGGGGGGCTGCTAGCTGCTTCGCACTTTGCTAGGTGAACCTCGGTTGGGGGGGCATGTGCATTCATAGCTTAGGATTCCCTTCGTGCCAACACGAGGGAGGGGTGGCTGCTAGCTACTTCACACTTTGCTAGGGTGAACCTCGGTTGGGGGGGAGGGCATGCATCCATAGCTTAGCTAGGATTCCCTTCGTGCCGACACGAGGGAGGGGGGCTACTAGCTACTTTGCACTTTGCTAGGTGAACCTCGGTTGGGGGGAGGGGGCATGCTCATAGCTTAGGATTCCCTTCGTGCCGACACGAGGGGGGCTGCTAGCTGCTTCGCACTTTGCTAGGTGAACCTCGGTTGGGGGGGCATGTGCATTCATAGCTTAGGATTCCCTTCGTGCCGACACAAGGGAGGGGTGGCTGCTAGCTACTTTGCACTTTGCTAGGGTGAACCTCGGTTGGGGGGGAGGGCATGCATCCATAGCTTAGCTAGGATTCCCTTCGTGCCGACACGAGGGAGGGGGGCTACTAGCTACTTTGCACTTTGCTAGGTGAACCTCGGTTGGGGGGCATGCATTCATAGCTTAGGAATCCCTTCATGCCGACACGAGGGAGTGGGCTGCTAGCTCTACTTCACACTTTGCTAGGTGAACCTCGGTTGGGGGGCATGCATTCATAGCTTAGGATTCCCTTTGTGCCGACACGAGGGAGGGGGCTGCTAGCTACTTCGCACTTTGCTACGGTGAACCTCGGTTGGGGGGCATGCATTCATAACTTAGGATTCCCTTCGTGCCGACACGAGGGAGGAGGGGGGCTGCTAGCTACTTCGCACTTTCCTAGGTGAACCTCGGTTGAGGGGGAGGGGGCATGCATTCATAGCTTAGGATTCCCTTCGTGCCGACAGGAGGGGGGGGGGGGGGGGCAAGTAATACCATGCGCTTTGCGAGAGAGGTGCCACATCGAAGTTGCATTTGGTATTTGAAAATCAAACCACCCTTTTGATACATAAATTTGGTCCACATGCAAGTGTGTTCGTGTTCTGACCCTCTCCCGCGTCATTTTTTGCCAAATTTATGAACATTAGACAAGTCGGATGACACAACAGACATGGTTCACTCAAACTAACCGTGTGCCACGCCGTTGCACCTGTCATGCACACATCCGCACAGTACATTGGGCTCCACGAGGCTCCCCCTCTCAAAAATATCTGCCCGCCTCGAGCGTTTTTCTATTTCATAACACACGGTTGTTATCTCCGGACTGTGTGTGATGTTTCTTGTTCCCAATCCCGCCTGCATCCCTAGAAAATATCTGCCCGCCTCGAGGGTTGTTCTGTTTCATAACACACGGTTGTTATCTTCGGACCGTGTGTGATGCACTATGATCAAAATTTTCAATAGCCCGGCATTTCACTCCAGCATTGGACTCCCGCGTAGTAAAATTTTCAGTACCCGCGTCATTTCCTCAAACACCCCGCGCCCCCTCCACACGCACACACACACACACCAAAACCTCCTTGGGCGTGCGCACACACACACACCCTCCCTCGCTCGAAACCCTAGCAAAGTCCCTGCTGCCACCGCCGCAAGGCCTCCATTGTGAACATCTGCCGGTTTGCCTGTGCATCTTACCCACCGATCTCCATACCCAGGCCGCCCTAAGTTTCTTAGATGACGCCTGCCAGACGCCCCCTTTCCCACAGATCCCCATCCCCATCCCCCACCCAGAGCGTCGCGGCCTAAGCCCGGCTACGCTTCCCGTGGAGCTCGAGGAGCGACTGGCCCAAAAGAGATGTATAGCAGTCTCTTCACCCGACGTCGCTGAGGAAGCTGACGACCATTACTGGCGACAGGTACTCAAGCAGCAGGCTAGAGTATGCGGGCATGTCTCGTCCGCTGGCTACGACATCGAGGTCATCGACAGGCATGCCCTGAGGCGGGCTGTGTCACAGGTTAAGTGGCTCACCCCAACCCCTCGGGTTCAACTGCCGTTGATCTCCTCTGGCTCGCTGTCAACAATTTGCCATTCTACATCACCATCGAGCCCCTTTCATCATTTCTGAAGGACACGTTCTATGACGCTGGCTTGGGATCCACAGCTTCCAAGTTAGACCTCATCGACGGCGACCATGAGGAGCGCACCCTCTCCGGCTCTTCCAAGGGGAAAGAGCCCATCTGCTCTTCCAAGGGGAAAGCGCCCGTCTGTGACATCAGAGAGGGCACCCTACAACCGTGCTCTTCCAAGGGGAAGGAGCCCATCTGCGACAACATGGAGCGCATCCAGGGTCCGTGCTCTTCCCACAGGAATGAGCCCATCCGTGACAAGTGAGGAAACCCATGATTTGTTTTTCCATGCCTCTTCATAGGGGGAAAGCCATGATTTGTTTTGTCAAGTCCCTTTTGTAGTGTAGTGAGAATATGTCCAGTTTTAATTGCTATATCTGGTTGTTTGTAGTATGCCTTGATTATTTCAGTTGTTCACAATGTGATGCTCTATATGTGCAATTATTTACTGTGCAGTACATTTCATCAATCCAGTTTTAAACATACTGATAGGAATGCATATATTTGCTTGCTGTTAAGCCTGTTATAGCTAGCATATGCCTCTTTTAAAGTTTTTTGATTGTTCGGTTGTTTGTAGTTAGCATATGTTCAGTTTCAAATGCTATCTTTGGTTGTTCGTAGTATGCCTTGTTTATTCCAGTTATGCACAACGTGATGTTCTATATGTGCAAGTATGAACTGTGCAGTTCAATTTCATCAGTACCAGTTTCAACAATACCACTATTAATGACTACATTTGGTTGCTACATCTTGTAGTTAACACGCCTTCACATTTTTATTTAACCATAACCAGTGTACTTAGACCGGCACAATACCAGTTTGAATGACCATGTTTGGTTGTTGTTAAATTTTTGGCCTATTGCAGTTAGCACACCTTTCCACTTGTGATAGAGGCAAAGGTGTCCCATCTTTCGATGAGATGGTGGCTATCATTTTGGAGGAAGTCGACTTTGACGATCCGACTACGAACGTGTGAGGACGTCGCACCTTAGCAATCGCTAAACCAACTCCGAGAGGTTATTGACCACGCCGGAGCACGATCAACCTAACCACGAAGGTCTATTTCCTGCAGGCAAACAAAGAACAAGCAAGAAACTGAGATTGCAATCTGGATATTGCGAATATAAGAGGAAAGCTTTATTGATCAAGGTGGGGTTCTGTGACGCCTTTGTCTGATCATTGAACACAAATGAAGTACGCGAAGTTGCAGCTATGGCGAACTTTAATCTAAACAAAACCCAAAGTCTAAACGACGCCCTAAGGGTTGTATATATGGAGGAAGAGGGGGGGATTTCGTGGCCCTTGGAGGAGGGGTCTGAAACCAACCCTAACTCTTGTTTCCCCACACATACAGACTCTAAAAACAACCTATACTTAAGTATTTCGAAAATACATAAGCCTGGCCCAATAATAAGGTGACGCAACACCTAGAATAGCATCTAGACGAAATTTATGAAGTGGCATCTTGTATATTTCGTCCAAGGCTTCATGCACTCCTTATGGTGACTTCAAAGTCCTGAAATCATCACTTGTAACTCCGTTCTTGATCCCCTTGCGCATGCCATCATCTCCATGCTTGGTCTTGCTCCAGTGTTCATCCCTCTTATCCATGCCAGGCCCTTCATTTGTAAGCAAAACAAATATATCCAATTTAGGCAGCATCATATTCTCATGAACATTAGAATCATTACCAAGAAACGAAAGTACCTAATAATTTAATTGGTGTGCGCGAGCTCTAGTAATTGGTCTAGTATGTATAGCAGCAGGGGCTGTGGGTGTAACAATGGTATTGATTTCCTCATCATCCTCCCCTTCTTGAAATGAAGTCGTCCTTGATGGAAACTCATCTTCCTCACCCAAATAAGGCTTCAAATCTGCAATGTTAAAAGTGGGACTAATCCCAAAATATACAGGAAGCTCAAGTTTATATGCATTATCATTTATTTTCTCTAACACCTTAAAAGGACCATCAACACGTGGCATTAGCTTTGATTTGCGCAAATTAGGAAATATATCCTTACGCAAATGTAACCAAACAAGATCTCCAGGTGCAAACACAACATGTTTTCTACCCTTAATTATCCCTAGCAAGTTTATATTTAGCATTCATACGCTCAATGTTGTCCTTAGTTAACTCATGCATTTTTAAAATGAATTCAGCATGTTCTTTAGCCTCAAAATTAACCTTCTCCGAAGATGGAAGAGGCAACAAATCAATAGGTGCACGAGGTAGGAAACCATACACAATTTCAAAAGGGCACATCTTAGTAGTAGAATGCAATGAACGATTATAAGCAAATTCAATATGAGGCAAGCATTCTTCCCACATTTTCTTATTATTCTTCAAAACAGCCCTAAGCATAGTAGACAATGTTGTATTGACTACTTCAGTTTGTCCATCAGTTTAGGGGTGACAAGTAGTACTAAAAAGTAGTTTACTCCCCAATTTAGCCCATAAACATCTCCAAAAGTGGCTAAGAAATTTAGTATCACGATATGAAACAATAGTATTTGGCACACCATGCAAGCTAATAATTTCACGAAAGAACAAATCAGCAACATTAACAGCATCATCACTTTTATGACATGGTATAAAGTGTGCCATTTTCGAGAATCTATCCACGGCAACAAATATGCTATCCCTCCCCTTCTTTGTTCGAGGTAAACCTAAAACAAAATCCATAGATATGTCCTCCCTAGGAACACTAGGTACAGGCAAAGGCATATATAAACCATAAGGATTGAGTCGTGACTTAGCTTTTTGACATGTAGTGCAGCGAGCAACAAAACACTCAACATCCCGTCTCATCTTTGGCCAAAAGAAATGTGTAGCAAGTATGTCCTCCATCTTCTTCACGCCAAAGTGTCCCATTAATCCTCCTCCATGCGCCTCTGCAAAAACAAAAGATGAATGGAGCTAGTTGGAATGCACATCTTGTTAGCACGGAACACAAATCCATCATTAACGACAAACTTGCTCCATGTTCTTCCTTCTTTGCAATTCTGCATTACATCTTTAAAATCAGCATCATGCACATATTGATCTTTGATGGTCTCCAAACCAAATATTTTGAAGTCAAGTTGTGAAAGCATAGTATAGCGACGAGACAATGCATCAGCAATAACATTTTCTTTACCCTTCTTGTGTTTAATGACATAAGGGAAAGTCTCAATGAATTCAACCCATTTAGCATGTCTACGATTTAGTTTAGCTTGACTTTTAATATGTTTCAATGATTCATGATCAGAATGTATAACAAATTCTTTGGTCCATAAATAATGTTGCCATGTTTCTAAAGTTCGAACAAGAGCATATAATTCTTTATCATAAGTACAATAATTCAGACTAGGCCCACTCAATTTTTCATAAAAGTATGCAACATGTTTGCCATCTTAACACACCTCCTAATCCAATTCCACTAGCATCACATTCAAGCTCAAAAGTCTTAGTAAAATCAGGAAGTTGGAGTAAAGGAGCATGTGTCAACTTATCTTTCAATACCGTGAAGGCTTCTTCCTGTGCGATACCCCAAACAAAAGGTACATCCTTCTTTGTAAGCTCATTAAGAGGTGCAGCAATGGTGCTGAAATCTCTCACAAAACGCATATAGAATCCAGCGAGGCCAAGAAAACTCCTCACTTGTGTGACCGTTTTGGGCTGCGGCCAACTCTCAATAGCTTCAATGTTGGCTTTATCAACTTCAATTCCCTGTGGAGTAACAACATAGCCAAGAAGAGATACTCGGTTGGTGCAGAAGGTGCACTTCCCAAGGTTACCAAACAAACGTGCATCACATAGAGCAATAAAAACAACACGTAAATGTTCCAAATGTTCCTCCAAAGATCTGCTATAAATCAGTATATCATCAAAATAGACTACCACAAATCGTCCAATGAAAGCACATAAAACTTCGTTCATTAATCTCATGAAAGTAGTCGGTGCAT